>NC_138728.1:15186842-15189342 GCF_965113295.1 Leuciscus leuciscus | reverse complement strand
ATTGCGTAAAAGCTGCAGATGTTGTGTGGAACTGATTGATGATGCAGGAGCCGTTTCGTCTCCTCTAGGAGCTGAACATCTGTGTGGGGAAGTGTCACACCTCTGAATGAGTGATTTCTCTCTGTTTTGGTCTAGAGCTGTAGTACTTGTCCCAATTTGGGAGCCAAGTAGACACATTTCATTTGTTTGTAAAAGCCACATTTTAAAAACACCACCTGAATATGCTTTGCATTAAGAGCCGGAAGCTTGGTTTTATATTTTTCGCTATAAATATGATCTTATTGCCAAAAAAGAGACAACATACGGTTTTCACATACTGTATAATTAGATAAAATAATTAGTATAATGAAGTATAACTCTATAATGTGACATATTTATGAGTGAAACAGGATATTCAAAGAGATAAAATGCAGGATAGACGTTGATTTTATCCATCAATCGGGAATTTATTATAAAAGTCAAAGTTGTGTAGTGGTAAAAGTAAAAGTGGATCGCTGGATCATGGTCTCACGTTGGAGAGGAGGGATTGAGTGTCGTCAGCCAAAAACGTATTTTTGTTTTGTTGTGTTTTGTTTGGTTCCTTGGTTTTGTATTTCATTTAATTTAGTTGTTCTTTTTTCAAGATTTGTTTTGTTTTTGTGTGTTTTTGTTTTGCATTTCATTTAGTTGTTGTTCTTATTTGTTGTTTTGTTTTTGTTTTCAGATTTGTTTTATGTTTTTGTTTTTTGTTTGTATTTTTTCTGTTTAATTGGTTTTGTTTTGTATCTCATTTCATTTAGTTTTTCTTATTTGATTTGTTTTGTGTTGTGTTGTTTTGCATTTCATTTAGTTGTTTTTTTATGTGTTTTGTTTTTGTGTTGTATTGTGGATTTTTTGGGGGGTGTTTTTGTTTGTTTTTTTGGTTTGGGTTTGTTTTTTGTTGTTTTTTATTTTATTCTATAAATATTTAATTAAATAAGTAAAAATAAGTAAAAATCACTTTAAAGAATAGCGAATATGTCTGTAAATGTATGTTGACTACAAAACAGTTCTGGACCAAAAGTGACACTTTGAACCACAACACTAACATTAAAAGTACAGGTTGACTACCAAAGGTCTAGAGACTGTCATCATGAAAAATGGCTATTGTCTCTTCTGAGATTTGGCCTCTTTACAAACACATCCAATTTGACAGCACATGTATGAGTTCACTGAGAAATGTTTTCTCTCTCTCTCTCTGCAGATCTTCTATGACCTGGTTCGGCAAATCAACAGGAAAACTCCAGTACCTGGAAAGGCACGCAAAAAGTCCACCTGCCAGCTGCTCTAATATACAGCTGTTCTTTTGCTCTGAGCCAGGTAGGATCTCAACTATCATTGGCTGAGCAGAAATGATTGACAGCTCAGCACAATCAATGCTCTAAAGCCCCTTTTTATAGAAACCATAGAAATCAGGTTATATTTAGATCCAAAAGTGATTACACTTCTTTCTTTTTTTTTTTCTGCCTGTAGGTCTGATTTACTGCTGTGTCTTTCAGCAGTGCCAGCATTCCGACGTTACTAAAACCTAACATCGAATGGACTTTCCTATGTGGTGATGCCCCTTTAACAAACCAACCAACCAACCAACAACCAACCAATGGAATCAAGGCTACAGTACCATGACAGTTTTTTGCACATAGATAACCATCATCACTTTCCAATGTCGCGAGAAAGAGATTTTTACATATAAATATATAAATATATATTCTAACTGTATGCAACTGAATAAAAAAATTAAATGAGTAAATGAATACAGAGCTAGACAAAAATAATAAAAAAAATACAGAGCCTACACGCAGTGTTATCGCTAACGGAGACAGCCACCGTTGTAAATGTAAGGAGGGAATGTCTAACCAGGCTGTGCACGTTGCCATGGCAATTACAATGATATTTATAAGCACCACTATTTTAGCCAGAGAGGAGAGGAAGTCCAAAGAGCTCCTATATAAACCATTCTTACAGCTAACTTTCACTCCTTGTTTTTGATGTTTTTTAATTTGTTTGTAACTTTAGTTTTTTTGATTTTATTCTAAACATGATTTCTTTATCATCTGCCTTTTTTTTCTCTTTTATAAAAATTACTAGATTTTTGCTCTATGGAGATGTTATATTCGCAACTGCTATTGAGTTTTACCTTAGGAAAAACCTGTGGATACAGTGATGTACATGTAAAAAGTTCAAAAATATAATTTTTTCTGTCACTATCATTGTCCTTAGCCTCAGATGTTGCCTTCAATTATGTGTTAAGTCTTTTTTTTCTTCTTTATTTCCCATGAAGATTCCCTCTAAACTTCATTTCCGTGATCTTAGGTCCATCTCATTGGCCATGCCGGGTTTCTTTGTTTTGTTTACAAAGAACTTTGTACAGCAGGCTTTTTTTTTAAAAGGGGGTATTCAAAATAAAGGGTTTGAAAAATTCGTTTTTAGTACCACCCATATCTGTCAGAAGCTCATCTTTTGGGTGGTTTCATAATAAGTA